>NW_022196222.1:550000-590944 GCF_008641045.1 Pistacia vera | reverse complement strand
TGGCCATAAACAAAAACTCAAAAAGAAAGAAAAATTTCAGGGAAGAGAAGAGAGAGGCGTGGTGTGATATGTCTTATCCCTAATCTAATCTCCCTTTAAAAATATCTCATTCGAATTCTAATTCTACTCAATCTAAATCTCCTAAAAATATTCTAAAATCCCAAAATAACCTTTATCCTAATCTGAGTAACTGAAAATAAAATAAAGTCTCAATACAAAATAGGAAAATAGTGTGTCCAGTTGTAATTTTCGTGCAATAGGTCTTCAAATCTTCCAATAAAAATCTGCCTATTTGAATTACATGACAAGGCAGAATGTTCCAGAACATCCAGTGCAGATGTGTTAACGTCAAGCCCGATTACAACCTTGATGCAATGATTATCTCTCCAAAATTAAAACATGAAAATTGTAGATCTATTTCTTAGCGTTCCATAGAATTTTGAATCATCTCAATCGGAGATTGGATGAGAGAGTTATGCCCAGATTACGAAACAACGTTGAAACTGTCCGAATTCACTTAATTAATTCCGTTTTGCAATTAACGCCTCCATTTGCATCCTAAATCAAAATAGAATAATAATGAGTACATTTAGGCAGCAAATAAGTATAAAAGACTAGACATTAAGAGGGGTAAATATGACATTTTGCATTATCATCAAAGCTTAACATTAGTATAGACTTTACCCAAAGCATAACACTCATTAATCACATCACATATTCTTCCATGAAAAATGGTGATCGTTTCATCTTCATGCATAGTCAAATTTTCATAGTCACTAACCAATCTCCTAAGCCTAGTTTTTTCAATCGTGTTTGTTCCTTTATTTTTGACTTGGAGTTTATCTTTAGCAAACTCACAGTTAGCAATGATTTTCATCTAATTTACATTAACAACATTAAAGATGGCATGAATGAATTTTTAGTTAAATTTAGCAAGATCTAACTCAGCCTTGATCCACTCTTCTATTGGTTTTGGTTTGGTCACCTCTTCCTCGACAACTACAGGTGCTTTCCAACCAACCACAACCAAAATCCATACCCTCTCATCTATAGACTTTACGAAAGCACCAATCCTAGGTTTCCAATAAGGATATTTGGGTCTATCAAATATCGGTGGTGTGTTAGTAGATCCTTTTTCACTAAAGAAGTTCATGATAAACACACTATAGACGTTGACACAAACAAGACAGATGTGGTCACACACACACTTGTAAGGCAAATGTGGAAACACACAGAACAAATGTGGACACACACACTAAAAACAAGAAGATCTACTAAAAAACACACAAAAGCAAAGAGATACAACACAAGCTAAAACAAGGAACAAGCACAATCAACGAGCATGGATCTAATAAAATGACTCTTTAGAATCCGCTTTGATACCAAATGAAAGTTTATTATTAACCAAGTTAATAAAACTCTTGCGGAAAGTGTTGTTTGTTTTCATAGGTGTTTATGGGTGTGGTTATTCAACATAATCATCATATCAACCATAAGCATAAAATAAAACACATAAGAATATTTACATGGTTCAACCAACAGCCTACATCCATGAGGCCAAGTCCAAACAAAGCAAATCAACTATAACAGACATTCAAAGTTCATTACAGAGTTCAAGTTAAGTAAACAAATGTAAAACAATCCATGTTTTCACAACACTCTAACTTCACCCTTTGGTTGGCCCATTGTCTTGCCCTAGCTTGCTTGAATCCAAGACACCTCTTGGATAGCGCATGCTCCACTCAAGCTTCAATGTTGATGACAACCTTCAGCTCCACTGTTTGAAATCCCTTTAAGCTTTCACCAACGGAACCATGCTTCAACACCACTCAAACAACAAAGTTAGATAAGTATTTTGAGCATTAAAAACAACAAAAGAACTTGACCTAAAATGAATAAAACCTCTAAGGATTTTCAAAGAACAATAAGAGGATTATTCAGGTTCAAACGTAAATGCAAGGATGAAGAAGATTATAAAGAATCCTTGCATAAGAAACCCTTAGACATCCAGCCAACAAAGCCTTACACATGTTTAGCTGTCTTAGAAATGTTTTCAATAACTTTTAAGACCACTTCTGAAAAAGCAAAACCAATTTCTAGGACCACATATAAGATATTTGACACTTGTATATGGACCACTCATGCATATATTAGGCCTAGAAAATATCCTAAAAACTAATGAATAATTGACATCTGTGCTAAAGGTCTAACTGGACAATTGTTTACACATCTAACTCTAATGTGCCCACATATTTTGCGATAAGTTCAGACTAAGGGAATGTGCACACATTTATGCAAAATGTTATGACACGTGTAAACTATAGACATGATTGTGCTTAGCCAAAAAGATGTGCAAACATCAGAAACGAATGTGTACGCACAACTTCACAAGTTGACAAAAATACTAACAATATGAAATCTAGTTAATGAATTTTGATGAGCTTGATCGTGCTATTGGTAGTAATCACTTTCTTTTTCTTAATTTTATTATTTACTATGCCCATCTCTGTTTGGAATTCATTATTAACAGCTCATTATTTACTAAAACATAGCAAATTGTTAGTAAACGGTCCCATATACGCAGCGGAAACAAAAAAATATAATACAAGGATCGTTTACATGAGCCAAGATCAAGGGTATAATTGTACAATTTATATTAAAGTAAAATCTGCACAAAATGTTACTCATGAGTTAAGAGAATCATACGCACGTTTGGAGGCTCCACCACATTTGTCTTTGAACGTTTTTGCTACCAACCCAAATGTAGGATCGAACCGACGTAGTCCACACAAAGACAATCACAAAGAACTAAGGAGGGATTTGCTAGATCATTCTTAGCTTTAAGATTAAAGAAGAAAATCAAATGAATTGATTTTGGGCAAAATGGAGTACTACCATGGGAGGGCTGTGTGCTTTTGGTTTTTCAAAGAGAATGAACAGTGAATCAATTAATTAAAAAATCACACATACACATTTTCTTTTATAGTGATAACTTTGTTGCCCTATTCCCATATGGAATAGGCTTGGGCTCCAACCCAAACACTCCATGTTACCAAACACTCCCATTTAGATATTTATTTTTATTTCATCATTATCTCAATTAAAAATCAATTAATATATATATTTAATATATATTAACATTTAACAATAATGATGATTTAATTAAATATATGCGAACACATATTTAAACGTAATTTCACTTATTTAATTTTTTTTCTAATTAAATAAAGGCTACGACCTTCAGCAAATTTAATTGCATTGTGAAATTACCAAAATACGCTTTCACCTTAAAAGACGAAAATGCCCTTCCTTCTTCTTGGATCTTAAATTGTCTTCTATGTGTGTGACCCATAGGCTCCTCATCATACCGGCAGTGTATTGTATCTCGATTAACACAATTAATCGTCTCACTGTACATAGACCAAGATTGGCCCCTAGCAAGGCATCATGGCCACCCGATAGATTCGGATTCAGCAAAGTAGCTACCTGTCAACGATATGGTTACCGTACAATTTAATCCTTTCATCATACGTTATCTCGACGAGACCAAGGCATAAAAATAGTGTCAACCTTTGGTTACTCTCGATATTATGTATTCATTTTCTGGACCAATGACCTGTATTATAATCTGGATAAAGCAACAACTCAATCCCACTATGGCCACAGTTTTAGTGTCATTGCCATATACTGAATTGCGCCGTGAGATAACTTCTCCCGTACCTGGGAGTGATGAATCCTCTATCTATCCACCATAGTCTTGATACACTCCTTGATGCAGCCAATCACCACCGTATTGACAGCTCTGAATAGAACTGCGTTAGGCTAGTGTCAAACTATACCAATCGGTGCACAAGGCACTCCGGTGATCTCAAGTCTAAGGATCACATGCACCACCATTCGTTAGAGGATTTGTTCCATAGACACTGGGGTTACCATCCATATGGAATCCTCTGGTGGGTCAGTCCAGTGAACTTGATGCGGTGTAATCACCTACAGCAAGCACCCATGTGTTGCACCAGGTTGTCATCAAACAACCTTGACAAGTGAGAGCAGTCACTGCCTTTCGACAGGGTCCTTCAACACTATGATAGCCTTACCGTATTATCTGTGCCCTTACTTAAGAATAATACTGGGGCTACGGACATTTCTAGAATGGCCACCAAATGTGCTCATAGGGTTCTCACTATCAAGATTTGAAATACTTGATACCCTCGTCACGGTTCTACCATTCTAAGGACATATATCAATACATATTGCAATAATAATGATTTATGCGATATAGAATAAAATGTCCTTTTATTATTGATTAATGAACATTATTACAAAGAGTCAATTCTACAATAATTGATTGGTGGCTCTAGGGCATCTACTCTAACACAAATCATATATACTCTGATTTTAGCTTATTTCTCTTATTCTCCAATGCTGAATTATATATACTCACAAGGTATATGTTTACCAATTTATCCTTATTTTCACCTATAAAATCTATTTAAAAAAAAAAAAAAAAAACTTATGTTCCAATATTCTTCTATCGACATATCATTCCTCCTTAGTTATTGAGTTATTAGTCGTTGAGTTTTCAATTTTTCACCGAAACAAATTTTAGATTAAAAGTTTCCATATACATTTTATGTGATAACATTATTCTTATTAATTTTTATGACTAATCAAATATAGATGGTAAACAAATTAATCTTCCTTTTTTTCTTATAATTAAATTTTGGTTGCAAATAATTTTATCTTTAAGATGGGAAGTAACAAAGCATCATATCTAAAGGAGTTAGAAAAAAACTTGGTATAGATGGGAAGTCCATGCATTCATTATAATTGCCCTTTGTTTACAAATCATCCTCACCATATTTGGTTAAGAAAATATATAATAAGAAGTTGACAAAACTCTTTGTCTGGTTGGCATATTTAGGAGCAAATTGGATGGCAACTGTTGCCCTAGGCACGGCAATTATGAATACGATGTAGACTATTCATATTATTCACTTTCTAAAGTGGAATGTGAGGAATTTAAAGATTATTTAAGTGAAACCGTTCACTCAAGGTATTGTGGTCAGGTTTTTTTCTCTTACACCTTGGTGGCCCAGACACTATCTTAGCTTATTCGTTAGAAGATAATGAGTTGAGGTCGAGAACCTTTTTTGCATTCATTGCTAATATTTGGGTAGTATTTTATCTTGTTATTTTGTCCTAAAATAACATTTCTTTCCCCAAACATATATTAATTCCAATAACTATTTATGGAATTATTAAATATGGAGAGAAGGTTTTTGTACTCGGGTCTTCAAGCACCAACCGATTTAAAGAGTCTTTGCTCTCAAATCCTGATCCATTTCCAGATCTTGTTAAAATCACCAAACAAGATGTGGAGAAAGAACTTAAGGATGAAACTTTTGATTTTGAGAGTGAAGTAACAAAAAAAGAATCACGTCAAATCTTTGAAGGTTTTTTTTGGTTCAAGAGATTTGCAGGTCTTATTCTTGATGAAAATGAATTGTTGGAAAGTTACAAGATTACCAAAAGTTAGTCGAAGATGCTTTCAATCTGGTAGCGATTGAGCTTGGAATCATGTATGATGTGCTCTACACCAAGGCGATTCTTGTTTATTCTCAATTGGTGTTGATGCTTGATTTTGATGCCAACAACTTTACACGTGCAAAGTCCTAAGAAGATCTTAGAAATTACATGTGAAATGATTATGAGAGTTGAGTAGGATACTGATCTCATAGTAGCATGCAAAGACGTGAAAATAAAGGAAACAATAAAGATTTTTGTAACGGTTCATATGCTTAAAGCGAATCCTACATCCACTGTATTCTTTTATATTAGTGTGTTCCTGATTGTTAGCCAAGATTACAATAGGTCGCAAACTGTGATTTGGGGTTACAGGTGCTTGGTGTTCTAAGGATTCACAGATAATATCAAGTTAGTCTCTTTCTCATAGTGAGTCTTTTCTATTTTCATTGTTGAATTCAAGGGGTCTGATCTCGATTTTGTGAAGGGAAGCTGGCTATTTATACGTGCTGAGCTTAAGGTAACGATTACATTTCTACATATGGGTTGGTGCCATGCAAATCTTTCATGTCTTTCCATTGGTTGAGAACTTAAGAATACTTAAATTAAATGGAGCTTAGACAGGTATGCGAACCAAATTTATTCACAAGCTAAACTTGAGTCAGTTGGTTTGTTGACAGCTATATTCTTTTTGTCTTTGGTGATGTGGCAGACTCTAGATGATGGAAGGCCTTTGAGAACTCTGATTAGTGCTCACTGACATCAGCTTATATCATCCTTAATTTTTAGGCATGATAGAAGCTCCCCAACTCTTGAGATTCAAGGAGTTAGATCTTGAAAACTTCATAATTATGCCATGATCTAACATTGGAGATATTCACTCAAGTTAAGAGCTAGAGGGTGATCACATTATTGTAGACGACCTAATGCTGACTGCTAAGAACTAAAGCTGGTTGCTTCATGTCATCTTTGAGAAATAATCTTGACTTGCGAACTGGAGGTAGATCGTGAACTGCGACTTGAGAGTTAGGCATGCAACCCAAGGAGATTGTTTACTAAGATCTGTCGATCTGAGCTTGATCTTGCCTCTTGATATCGGGGGATGCTTCGAACTTGAGCTATTATTCATGACCTGGGAAACTTAGATTTTCCTATGGCTAAAATTTTTTAATGACCTTGTTTAGTGTTTGTGTTTGGCATGGTGAATAAATGCCTCTTTTGAATGACCTCTTTAGATGACAAACATTTGACAGCTGTTAGAGTTAATGAAGTAATCTTTATCTAACAGACGTGTCACTGTGCATATTAAATGTCAGCCATGAACATTAAATGCTTGCCATGGTGAAATGACATTCTTTTAGGGCGCATTAAATGCAGATGAGATGATTATGCTGGTAATTGTGATTCATAATAAAGTCATCATCGGTTGATTTCTATAAGTCACGGAAGTTACTCTTTTTGTGGATCGATGGCACGTGATCGTAGTCTACGGTCAAGAATCAATTCCCGCCAAAACTTTTCTTATAAAAGCACCGCGGTGAACCTTCATGAAGAATTTTGAAATTATGGAATTGCCTTCCACTTGCTTCTTTGCTTGAATCTTCGATCTTCGATGCTCTTCCATGGGAACAAGCTTCATAGTGCTTCACTCTGCTTCAAAACTCTCCCAAATTCTGAGATCCACTTACTTCTGGGTTTAGAAACTCCAATTCGCTTATTATTTGCTAAAAATGTCCATTTTGGCCTGAAACACAAAATGTATAGAATTAAGTAGCAATCCAGGCATAAATGAACTAAGAAGCATCTAAAATCCGACCAAAAAGCGTAATTAAAATATTATAACTCTCAGATTCTCGAATACCCCCAAATAAAGACATGCTCTTCCCCTAGCATCAAGTACAAAACACAAAGAAAGAAAAACAATAAACAACCAAAAACTAAAAACAACAAAACTAAAAATGAACAATAAAAAATTAGACTCAAACTTAACATACGAATTGCCTAGAATTTATACAAGTCTCAAAGGTTGTTGAAAAATTATTACTAGAAAATATTCAACACTCCAAGAAGTTATAAGCTGCATTGACTATCTTTCTCTATTGGTCCCCCGAGTAGGTGATCCCTACTTCACTCCACCTTCTGACTTCCCAGATTATTTTATGCAGAAATGCAAAGTTTATCAAATGGCGGCAGACTCCATAAGCCTAAATATCGAACTACTCTCCACTAATGAGGATTAGACATCGCTAAGAATCAAAAGGTCTTTGCAAGCTTGTAATGTTAGGCTCAGTTAGTGGGCTCCAAAGGAAAGGAAAGGATAACAAACAAGAGAACTCAGTTTCCTTAAAGCAAACACTAAGACTTAATTCAACTCCCACTTTCTTTCTCAACCATCACTCAAGAAGTCAACCATTTAACAACCCTCAACCATGTACAATTCTTATTTTTGCTATTACAATGCAGTTCTCGAAATAAATTTTTTTTTTTTTTTAAATAACAACAATCTCAAATTGAGGTTAATTACCTCTCTTATTCTTCTTGCCCTTCTCACAACCCCCAAACTATTCTTTTATTTCATTCACACAACTCTTCAAGTTCTTTGTGTTTGCATTAAGTCCAAAATTCTCCTAAAGGGTATGATAAAGTGTTTAGGGTAATTGGATTGGACAATTTTTGGTTTGCAAGGAAAACAAAGCAATGATAATCTCATAAGGCTCAAATGGGTGACTAGGGAAAGATTCATTCATAGGTCGGCTGGAAAGGCTCAAACGTTCCAAAAAACACCTAAATCATTTCCTCAACAATGGCTATTCTTAGAATTTCGCCTCAAGCACTTCTCTACTAGCTTCTAGAGTCCACCAACATTATCAAGACTTTACCTAACCATATAAAATGAATCTAAGCATGCCGAAAAATGAAAATGGTCGTTGAACCACTCAACAAACCTCAAGCTAAATTCTGTCAATAAACAAAAACTTGAAGCAATGCTCAACATTTTTCAACAATTAAATCCCAACAATCTTATTTTCATCATAGACTTATGTCATTCATCATTGGCATACACAACAAAACACAAAATTAACTGAACAAAACTCAAAACAATTTCAACTTTTTTCCTACCCCCAAACGAAAGATGACATTGTCCTCAATGTCACATTATGCACATATTAGGAATAGAAAAACAAAATCTACAAAGGTATGAGATAGTTCCCTGATTAGTCCGTGAAGTTGAAGTTTCGCTCAACAGCATGCACACCCAGTCCTTGGCGTTCTCATCACCAAAATCTGTAAAAACAATGGAAAAACTGTGGTGTCCACCGCGTTAGAAAGTTTCACTGACTAATACGAAAATATTACAATCCTAATCTCGCCTTTACAACTACTAGGAAATTAAAACAAAATTAAAACAATCCAAAACAAAAAGCAGCAAATTAGTTCAATGTTCGAAATGAAATCCAAAAACAACAAAAACAAAGAAAAATAAAAATACAAAAACAGCAGGTCCTTAGGTGCTCATTCTTCGGCCTCCTCCTTTCCCTCGGTGTCGTCCTCTTATAAGTTAGAGCCCATCCATTCATCTGAATCCCAGTCTTCCCATTGGAATTCTGAAGTATCAATGTCAAACTTGTTGCAGCAGCTCTGTTGTAGATTATATATCATCCTGGTCTGCTCTGCTAGCCAACCTTGACGTCGCTCCATCCGTTTCATCTTACCCATCATCTTCTGCAGCATCTCCTTCTATTGAATCGGATGGGGTGGCAGCCGTTGTGGTTCTTCTTCTTTTGGTGCCGGATCTGGGTACTTCATCAGCTGGACGTTTAAGATGGTTGCGATAGTAGGCTGTGTCGAGAACTAGGGCAGCATGGATAAGTGGCTAATCATCATTTTCTGTTTATAGTAAAACTTTAATGCCCTATTCCCATATGGAATAGCCTTAGGCTCCAACCCAAACACCCCATGTTACCAAACACTCCCAAATTAGATATTTTATTTATTTCATCATTATCTCAATTAAACTCAATTAATATATATTTATCTATATATTAACATTTAATAATAATGATGATTTAATTAAATATATGCGAACACATATTTAAACATAATTTCACTCATTTAATTTTTCTAATAAATTAAATAGAGGCTACGACCTCAGCAAATTTAATTGCACTATGAAATTACCAAAATACCTTTTCGCCTAAAAAGACGAAAACGCCCTTCTTTCTTCTTGAGTCTTAAATTATCTTCTATGTGTGTGACCCATAGGCTCCTCATCATATCGGCAATGTATAGTATCACGATTAACACCAATTAATCGTCTCACTAATACACAAACCAAGATTGGCCCCTAGCAAGGCATCATGCCCACCCTATAGATTCAGATTCAGCAAAGTAGCTACCTGTCAATGATATGGTTACCGTACAATTCGATCCTTTCATCATCCGTTATATCGACGAGACGAGCATAGAAATAGTGTGAACCTTCGGTTACTCTCGATATTATGTATTCAGTTTCTGGACCAATGACCCGTATTATAAACTGGATAGAGCAACAACTCAATCCCACTATGGCCACAGTTTTAACGTCACTGCCATATACTGAATTACACCGTGAGATAACTTCTCCCCTACCCGGGAGTAATGAATCCTCTGTCAATCCACCATAGTCTTGATATGTCAGTAAATGGTCCCATATACGTGGCAGAAACAAAACAAATATAATATAGAGATCGTTTACATGAGCAAGGATCAAGGGTATAATTTTACAATTCATATTAAAATAAAAAACTACAGAAAAATAAGTTTGAGTTTAAAGAAAACAAACGCATGTTGGAGGCTCCTCCAAATTTGTCAACGAATGTTTTGCTACTGATCCAATTGTAGGATCGAACCCACGTAGTCCACACGAAGACAATCTCAAAAGAACCAAAGCAGGATTTGCTAGATCCTCTTTGGCTTCAAGATTAAGAAGAAAGCAAATCAATTGAATTGATTTTTAGGCCAAAAGGTGTTGCTGCCGTGGGAGAGAAAGAGAGGGGCTGTGTGTGTGTTTTTCTTTAAAAGAGAAAATCGATTCATTGAATAATCACACACTTTTCTTTTTATAGTAAAATAATCAAGTTGCCCTATTCCCATATGGAATAGGCTTGGGCTCCAACCCAAACACCCCATGTTACAAAACACTCGCAATTTGATATTTTATTTTCCATCATTATCTCTATTAAAATCAATTAATATATATATTAACAATAATGATAATATATTTAAATATGTGCGAACACATATTTAAACGTAATTTCACTTATTTAATTTTTCTAACAAATTAAATAAAGGCTATGACCTCAGCAAATTTAATTGCACTGTGAAATTACCAAAATACCCTTTCGCCTTAAAAGACGAAAACGCCCTTCTTTCTTCTTGGATCTTAAATTATCTTCTATGTGTGTGACCCATAGGCTCCTCATCATATCGGCAGTGTATAGTATCGCGATTAACACCAATTAATCGTCTCACTAATACACAGACCAAGATTGGCCCCTAGCAAGGCATCATGGCCACCCGATAGATTCGGATTCAGCAAAGTAGCTACCTGTCAACGATATGGTTACCGTACAATTCGATCCTTTCATCATACGTTATCTCGACGAGACGAAGGCATAGAAATAGTGTCAACCTTCGGTTACTCTCGATATTATTTATTCAGTTTCTGGACCAATGACCCGTATTATAAACTGGATAGAGCAACAACTCAATCCCACTGTGGCCACAGTTTTAGTGTCATTGCCATATACTGAATTGCGCCGTGAGATAACTTTCTCCCGTACCCGGGAGTGATGAATCCTCTGTCAATCCACCATAGTCTTGATACACTCCTTGATGCAGCCAATCACCACCGTATTGACAGCTCTGAAAAGAACTGCGTTAGGCTAGTGTCAAACTACACCAATCGGTGCACAAGGCGCTCCGATGATCTCAAGTCTAAGGATCACATGCACCACCATTCGTTAGAGGATTTGTTCCATAGACACTAGGGTTACCATCCATATGAAATCCTCTAGTGGGTCAGTCTAGTGAACTTGCTGCAGTGTATCCACCTACAGCAAGCACCCACGTGTTGCACCAGGTTGTCATCAAACAGCCTTGACAAGTGAGATCAGTCACTGCCTTTTGATAGGGTCATTCAACACTATGATAGCCTTACCGTATTATCTGTGCCCTTACTTCAGAATAATACTGGGGCTACGGACATTTCTAGAATGGCCACCATATGTGCTCATAAGGTTCTCACTATCAAGATTTGAAACACTTGATACCCTCGTCACAGTTCTACCATTCTAAGGACATATATCAATACATATTGCAATAATAATGATTTACACGATATAGAATAAAATTGCCTTTTATTGATTAATGAACATTATTACAAAGAGTCAATTCTACAATAATTGATTGGCTCTAGGGCACCTACTCTAACATGTGGGAACTAAGAATTCCTTTAGTTTTCTGGTTTCTACCATTTCAACAGCTATGACTTCTGGTTCAACAACTGTAGCCTCTCGTTCTCTTTTCTCTCTGTTAAGTCTTCTAGCGGTTCTTTCAATCTCAGGATCAACAGGAACCACTAGCTGACGTCTTGCTCTTCGCATAAACTACACAGAAAGAGAGAAAGAAAAAGTGAGATCATGAACCAACCGAAAATAACAACAAAAATTAAAACTAACTAAAATGAAAACAAAAATAATCTCCAATCTAGCTAACACGGGAAAAACTCAATGTTAACACAAAAATCAATCCCTGGCAATGGCGCCAAAAACTTGATGCGTTGTAACTACAACATGCATAAATAGCAAGTGCACTAGTCGCACAAAGTAATAAAGTGATGAGTGAGTATTGTTCCCACAAGGATTGGTTGTTAAGCACTAGTTTTCCTATTGTTTTCAAGTTAGAGAAACCGAATTTGTTTGGATTAATGGGAGAGAATTAAACTAAAACTAAAACAAAATCTGTTAAGAATTAAAAACTAAATTATGAAAGTAAGAATTAAAGCAAAGGTAATATCAATTCAAACAAACGGGTAGGGTTTTGGCTTCATTCGGACTCTATGGATTAAGCCTACGGATTATGCTATTTCCACATTCACATGCACTGATTGTAAATCGAATTCTCTACATTGTAAAACATACCTTCTCAGGCTATGTTTTCCTACTTTTTCCTATCAAACTTCCGCACCCAACAAAATGAAGATTAATAGTTCTAAGTTCATTAAGCACATGGAATTCTAGGTTGATTTCATTGATTCTCAAATCTATCTCTAGCATTCAATACTACAATGGTGATTACCCAAGAAGCTTAACATGATTCATTTCTCAATCTCATCATGGTCAACAAATAAAACCAATAAAAATTAGAATAACCATACAATCTGTGCAATAGCATATGAAAATAACAACAATCAATTGATTAATCCATGGAAATCCGAATTACATCAAAACCCTAACCCAAAATGGGTTAGTTCATAGCTAAATCAACACAACAAGCAAGAAAAACGAATAACCCAACAAGCAAGAAAAACGAATAACCCAACAATCAACATATTGAAAAGAGAGGAAAGAAAAGAGATCTCCCCTAGTAGAAGAATCCACAAGATTCAATCCCAAATCTTCTCACTTCTCAACCAAAAATCATACTAAAGACATGGTCGTCCTCGAGCATAAGGACTCAATGAAAGAAAACAATAAACAACAAAACAAATAACACAACAAAACTGAAAAATGAACAAACACAACTTAGACTCAACTCAACATACGAATTGCCTTGAAATTTCACAAGTCTTAAAGGTTGTTGAAAAATTATTATCAGAAAATGTTCAACACTCCAAGAAGTTATAAGCTACATCGACAGTCTTTCTCAATCGGTCCACTGAGTAGGTGATCCCTACTTTAATCCACATTCCAACTTCCCGGATTATTTTATGTAGAAATGAAAAGTTTATCAAATGGTGACAGACTCCATAAGCCTAAATATCGAACAACTCTCCACTAATGTGGACTAGACATCGCTAAGGATCAAAAGGTTTTTGCAAGCTTGTAACGTTAGGCTCGGGTAGTGGGTTTCAAGAAAAAGGATAGGAATCAACAAAGTAAGAGAACTCGGTTTTCCTCGTGTAAACACTACAAGTCACATCAAACTCCACTTCTTCTCAACCACCAATCAAAGTATCAACCAATTTACACCCCTTAAACTTATGCATTCCTTATTTTGATTTTGAATTGAATTTTTTTTTTTTTTTTTCAAAGCAATCAAATTGAGGTTAATTAACTCTCTTATTCTTATCGCCCTTCTCACAACCCCCAAACTGTTCTTTTAATGATTCGCACCACTCTTCACTTTCTTTGTGTTTGCATTAGGCCCAAGATTCTCCTAAGGGTACGATTATGTGTTTAGGGTAGTTGGATTGGGAATTTTTTTTTTCTTTTTTGGTTTGTCAGAAAATAAGACACAATGATAATATTATAAGGCTCAAGTAGGTGACTAGGGGCAATATCACTCGTGGGTTGGCTAGAAAGGCTCAAACGTTCCGAAAAATGCCTAAATCATTTCCTCAACAATGTCTATTCCTAAGATTTCGCCTCAAGCACTTCTCTACTAGGTTCTAGAGTCCACCAACATTATCAAACCTTACCTAACCACATAAAATGAATCTAAGCATGCCGAAATAAATGAAAATGGTGATTGAACCACTCAACAACCTCAATCAAAATCCAGTCAATAAACAAAAACTTGAAGTAATGCTTAACATTTTTCAACAATAACATCCCAACAATCCTAGTCTTATCATGGACTTATGCAATTCATCATTGGCAACCACAATAAAAACACAAACTTAACTGAAACAAAATCAAAATTTTTCAAATTTTTCTACCCCCAAACTAAAGATGACATTGTCCCCAATGTCACATTATGCACAAATTAGGAATGGAAAACAAAATAGAAAAAGGTGCGAGATAGTTCCTTGATTAATCCGTGAAGTTGAAATTCTGCTCAACATTGTGCATACCCAGTCCTCAGCTTTTTCATCACCCACATTTTGTAAAAAAAATTGAAAACTGTGGTGTCCACTATGTTAGAAAAATCCACTAACTAATATGAAAGTATTACAACCCTAACCTCTTCTTTACATCAACTAGAATTTAAAACAAAAATGAAACAACTAAAACAACTCACACAATCCCAAACAAAAATATCAACGGAGTTCAATGTTCAAAATAAAAGAAAAACAAAAAGAACAACTAAACAAATAAAAATAACGAAACTAAAACAGGTGCTCATTCTTCAGCTTCCTCGTCTTCCTCAGTGTCATCCTCTTCTGCTTCTGAGCCCATCCACTCATCTGAGCCCCAATCTTCCCACTGGTGTTCTGAAGTATCAGTCCCGACGTTGTTGCAGTAGCTAATTTGCAGCTTATATGTCTTTCTGGCCTGCTCTGCCAGCCACTCGTGATGTCACTCCATTCTTTTCATCAGACCCATCATTTTCTGTATCATTTCTCTCATTGGGACTGTTGAACCGGATGTGGTGGCTGCTGCTGTGGTTATCCTTCTCTTGGTTCCTAATCTGGGCCTTGCTTCTATTTGAGGTGCAAGATGTTTTCGGAAGTAGGCTGTGTCGAGGACTGGGGCAGCATGGATCAGTGGCTCATCAGCCTGTACCTTGACCCCCGCCTTAGTGCACAAAGTTGTAATGAGTTGTGGGAACGGAAAACTGCCTCTCCCTGGTTTGGCTGCGAGTTGGATACTCGTCAAGATGATGTGCCTCACGTCCATTCTCTTTCCTATGGCAATAGAATACAACAAGATTGCCTTATCATATGTCACTGTACTGTAGTGCGTCTCCGGCATCATCCTAGCTGAAAAAAAATACTGCCACAACCGAGCCACTGGTGTTAAACTAGTACCTTTAGTGGTTTTCTTCCCATTCTTTGAAACATCCCAATAGGCATCTAGTTTCGCTATGGTCCTAAGAATCTCGTCATCCCTTTTCTGTGCCCTCCTAAACTCCTCATATTCATCCTTTCAATTTGAGGTAAGGCATAGAAATCATTGATGACCTTGGCCGTAAATACCACATCAGTGCCCCTCACAAAAACAACCCTCTCATCATATTCAAGGAGGTTGGCATAAAACTCTCTCACCAGTGGTTCCACAGCTACATCTTTGGGTTCATCAAGAAAATTCTCCCATCTTCTACCTTGACTCCACTCATTAGCCTCGGTTACAGTCAGTCCATGTTCAGGGATAAATCCCTTGTCTTTCCTTTTGACTGCTACCTCATAGTTTTTTCGAGCCTTTTCATTCATAAACCAGTCATCTACTTTCTTTCCTTTTCCTTTGCCCTTGGATGGTACCTTGACTTTGAGCGGCATTTTCTCTTAAACTACACTTCAACTGAAACAATGCAACTCAACAATTCAAACCCAATTCAATCCTGCAAAAGCTTCCAACACTTCCAAAAATTTTCACCTCAACCCCCAAACTACAATTTTTCCAATTTCAACCAAACACTTCAAAATTCATGACCCACACTCCTCAATATCACACAACACACAATCAACCCTTCCTCAAACAAAATCAACACTTACAAGCACACAAATTCCACAACTCAAGCAACAATCAAAATTCTCAGATCTTCAATTCAAAACTCGAAATTTTTAAATAAAAAACTTAGAGAACGTGAAATCTTACCAACACTAAGGAGCATTCGCCACCAATTGAGTCAAAATAAGCCTAGATTGCAAACCCCCAAATTTCCTTGAACTCAAAAGTTTCGTGAATTTTTGCGAAAATTGTTGTTGAAATGAGTTGTTTTGTGTTTAGGAGGGTTAAGGAGAGAGGAAATTGGTTGGAAAATCACAGGGTAGGTTCTAGATTGAAGTTTGAATTTTTTTTTTTTTTTTTTTCTTTGAAATAGGTTTGAAGAGTCCCGTGAAAAATGAAGAAAGAAAGTGAGAATTTATAGAAACCAGAATTTAAAGATGATGAAGGGTGAAGGTTGTTTGCTTCATCATCTCGCTAAAGGGGCACGTTGTCTTGTTCATTTGCTGATTGCCCTGTTTGCTCGTTGTTGTCTTGTTTGTTCACTGATTGTCCTATTCGCTTCATCAGCTTAAGAGAGAATGGCGCCGCGGCGAAGTTCATCATTTGAATCTAAGGTTTTTAAAACCCAGTCGATGCCGCGGCGAAGAAAAATTCTTCGCCACAGCAAGAAATTATAGGGAGTTCTTTGCCTCGGTGAAGACAAATCTTCGCCACAGCAAAGATTCCTTGTTCTTTTCGCTCACACTTCTCTCGCCACGGCGAAGACAACTTTGTCGCCGTGGTGAATTTTTACAGAGAGAATAGCGCCGCGGCGAAGAGACATGTTCGCCGCGACGAGGTTTGGATCCTTTGCCTACCAAATATTTTCAAAGAAAATGCTTCGCCACGGCGAAAAAGAATCTTTGCCGCGGTGAAAACTGGAAAATTCAGTTTTCTCCTTTGATTCAAAATTTCACCTGAAACATCCAAAAATACACAAATTAAACTTCATAAACACAATCAAACCAAAAACTAAACAACTACAAAATAATGATAAAGATAAAGAAATGAAAACACTTGGTTGCCTCCTAAGGAGCGCTTGTTTATAGTCGAAAGCTCAACTCTTTTGATTTTTCACGTCAGTCCAAACTATTCAGGTACATCACATCCCAGAAATATCCCTTGTGCTAGAGCTTCATTTGTTGATGATCTTTTTCACACAGGGTTTCTGTTGAGAGCTTAGCCACCCATTTCCAACCCTTGGTTATAACTTTGGTGGCTCGACTCTTCTCACCGACCGCTTTCCATTTTCTTGACTTCCCCTCACCCTTTTTGAACTGAGAGACCCATTCCTTGGGAAAACACCATCTTGACTATGGCTCATCTCAGAATGTTATGCAACCCTTTTCGTTATGGTCCTCTCTCTCTAACTGACTCGATTTGACAATGCAGCTCTTAATTTCCACCTTAGGACTGTTCAGTTGGAAGGTTTCAAGTTTTGCCTGGTCCACCACATCGATTTTTAAACATGACTCTTGCTTAGGTGAAAATCTTATCGACTCAAGGACATTAAATGTTACTTCGTCATCTTGCATCCTCATGATCAATTTCCCTTCTTGTACATCGATTAAAGCTCTTCTTGTAGCCAGAAATGGTCGTCCTAAGATAAGAGGAATCTCCTTGTCCTCTTCCATACCCAATACAAAGAAGTCTAAAGGGAAGATGAACTTGTCTACCTTAACCAACACATCCTCTACAATGCCCCTCGGATGCTTTATGGATCTATCCACAAGTTGCAAGCATATGGTTGTCGGCTTTACTTCACCAATTCCTAATTTCTTGAAAACAGAAAAAGGCATAAGGTTAATGCTGGCACCCAGGTCACATAAAACTCGATCAAAGGTAATATCTCCTATAGTGCAAGGAATAGTAAAACTCCCTGGATCTTTGAGTTTCGGTGGCAGCTTTTTCTGGAGAATGGCACTGCACTCCTCTGTAAGCATCACTGTTTCCTCATTATCCAGCTTCCTCTTGTTCGATAAAATTTCTTTAAGAAATTTTGCGTAGCTCGGCATCTGTTGCAATGCATCTACAAAAGGAATGTTAATATGCAGTTTCTTAAAAACATCAAGAAATTTAATGAACTACTTATCCAGATTTTCTTTTCTGAGTCTTTGAGGGAAAGGCACTGGAGGAGTGTGATGTGCCAACTTTAGGGGTGTTTTGGGGAATGGCAATTTCTCTTTCCTTTTTTTTGCCTCTCTTCCCGCTTCTGTTCATCTTTCCTAGGGCTAGGTGGTTTCTCTTCAACAATGATGTCTTCATCAACTTCCTCATCAGATTCTTCATTTTTCCTTGATAGGGTTTTCTCTTTCCTTGGATTTTCCACCTCTTCCAAGACTGTACCACTTCTCAAGGTTATTGCATTCACTTGCTCTCGTGGGTTAGTCACTGTGTTGCTTGGTAGAGCACCCTATGGTCTCTCATTTAGCTTTTCAGCTAACTGCCCCATCTATACTTCCAAGTTCTGAATGGATGCCCCTTGATTTTTGAAATTAGTTCTCATCTCATTCATAAAATATGTGGTCTCTTGCATGAACTTCCCAAACATGTCCTCCAATTTTGTCACTCTTTGGTCTCCTTGTTGGTTGTTCACCCCTATTTGGTTATTTGGCAATGACCTTTGATTCCATTGACTGTTTTGCTGATTCTGTTGGTTTTGATTGCCCCAAGATAGGTTTGGGTAATTCCTCCAACCGAGATTAAATGTGTTAGAGTATGGATTGTTCAGTTGCCTTTGATTTCCAGCCAAGTAGTTAACCTGCTCTGATGTTGACGACGCTGAGGCAAACGTGTTCCCTACTTGACATTCACTGCTCACATGATTACCTACACAAAAATCACAAGTTAGTTGAGGAGCTTGAATGGAATTTACCTGCATACTTCCCAACTGTTTCTGAAGTGCTGTCAGTTGGGCTGAAATGGCTGTATAGGCATCAACTTCATGAAGACCCATAGATTTCTTCGGTAGCACCCTCCATTAGGTCTTTGATAGTTGTTGCTTGCCAGAACCTCAAGCAATTCATGAGCTTCTTCCGGTGTCTTATTCTGTAATGCTCCTCCCGAGGCTGCATCCACCATAGTTTGCACGTTTACTGTTAATCCATTATAAAATGTTTGGACTTGCATCCAAACTGGCAACCCATGATGTGGACACCTTCTCAGTAATTCTTTGTATCTCTCCCAAGCCTCATACAAAGATTCTGATTCTTCTTGAATGAATGACGTGATGTCATTTCTCAACTTTGCCGACTTTGCTGGAGGAAAGAATTTGGTCAAGAACTTCTGTGCTAAATCATTCCATGTGGTGATGTTTCCTGTTGGTAGTGCCAGTAGCCATCCCTTAGCTTTATCCTTCAATGAAAATGGGAGTAGTCTCAATCTGATTGCATCATCTGACACTCCGTTAGACTTGAAAGTATCATAAATCTCCAAGAAATTGGCAATATGTAGATTTGGATCTTCCTTCAAATCCCCCATGAACTGAACCGACTGCTGGATCACTTGGATGATTGCTGGCTTTATCTCAAATGTGTTAGCTTGGACAGCTGGTCTTGTAATGCTCGACCCATTGCCTTCAACTGAGGGAACAGAGAATTCCCTCAGTGTTCTATTCTCTACCATCTCTACAACTATTACTTCTAGTTCAACTAGACCTTCTCTTTCTCTTCTTTCTTTGTTCAGTCTTCAAGTGGTTCTTTCAATCTCAGGATCAACAGGAACCACTGGCTGACGTCTTGCTCTTCGCATAAACTACACAAAACAATAGCAAGAGTACAATCACACCAAACAAAGAAAATTAACAAAAATAAAACAAATAACAATTAAGTAAAAATAACACTCCAATCTAGCTAAGACAAGAAAATTTTAATGTTAACACAAAACTCATTCCCCGGCAATGGCGCCAAATACTTGATGCGTGATTTCATAAACATGCAATATGTAGCAAGGATACTAATCGCACAAGTAATAGAGTGATGAGGGAGTATCGTTCCCATGAGGATTGGTGGCTAAGCACTAAATTTTTCTACTGTTTTCAAGTTGGAGCAATGGAGTTGTTTGGATTGAAGGGAGACAAATTAAACTAAAAAAACTAAAACAAAATTTCTAATTGTTCAAAACTATTTAATGAAAGCAAAATTTAAGACATGGATAAAATCAATTCAAAACAAACGAGTAGGGTTTTGACTTCATTCAGACTCTCTGGGTTAACCCTAAAGATTATACTGATTCCATATTCACATGCATTGATTGTAAATCGAACTCTCTAAGGTATAAAATATACCTTCTCAGGCTATATTTCCTTACTCTTTCCTATTAAACTTCCGCACCTAACAAAATGAAGATTAATAGGTCAAAGTTCATTAAGCACAAGAATCCTAGATTGATTTCATTGATTCTTAAATCTATCTCTAGCATTTAATACTACAATGGTGATTACCCAAGAAGCTTAACATGAATTATTTCTCAATCTCATCATGTTCATCACATAAAAACAATAATTTCATAATAATCACACAATCTAAGCAAAATCATATGAAAATAATAATCATCAATTACTTAACCCATTAGAATCCAAACTACATCAAAACCCTAACCCAAAATAGGTTAGTTCATGACTAAATCAACAATACCAATAAAAGAAATGAAAAATTCGAAGTTTAACATAATGAAAATAAGAGAAAAGACAAGAAAATCTCCCCAAATGAAGAATCCACTGGTTTAATCTTGAATCTTCACCCTTTGCAATAAAAGTTTGCCCAAAACTAATCTAAGAAAATGTAAAAAGCTACTCTCTCTAAGAAAAAATGAACTCTCTAATGAAATGACTAAGTTTCTCTTTTATACTCAGCTAAAAACCTAAAAACAAATGCCTAAATGAAACTGTGTGTTTTTGAAATTCCCAAACTTTGCCGCAGTGAAGATCCTTCCTCGCCGCGGCGACGAAGTGAAATAAACCCACGTGCGCAACTCTCTTCACCGCGGTGAACCTTCATGTGGAATTCTGAAATTATAGAATTGCCCTCCACTAGCTCCTTTGCTTGAATCTTCGATCCTTGACATTTTTCTTATGGAACAAGCTTCATCGTGCATCCATTCTGCTTCAGAACTTTCCCAACTTCTGAGATCCGCTCACTTTTGAATCCAAAAACTCCAATTCACTCCTTAATTGCATGAAATGTCCATTTTAGCCTGAAACACAAAATATAAAGAATTAAGTAGCAATTCAGGTCAAAATGAACTAAAATGTATCTGAATCCGACTAAAAAGTCTAATAAAAAAACAGTATAATCCATGGATTATCAATCGTCAAATCTATACTAAGGAAAACAAAAATAAGCTACTCTAAATGAACTTGGACGACCTTGGACGAACCCCTCAAAATGGCAAAGTTTGGATTTTATAGTTCGCCCAAAAACCTAAGACTTGCCTAAAATGAAACTGTGCGTTCTGGAGAAAACTGAAATTCGCAGACTTCGCCGCGGCGAAGAAGGAATTTCGCTGCGGTGACAAGGTAAAATGGACTCTCGTGCATAACTTCTTCCGCCACAGTGAAGGATAGACTTCGCCGCGGCAAACCTTTATGAAGAATTTTGAAATTACGAAATTGCCCTCCACTTGCTTCTTTGCTTGAGTCTTCGATCTTCGATGCTTTTCCATGGGAACAAGCTTCATAGTGCTTCACTTTACTTTAGAACTCTCCCAAATTTTGAGTCCCGCTTACTTCTGGGTCCAAAAACTCCAATTCGCTTATTATTTACTCAAAATGTCCATTTTGGCCTAAAACACAAAATGTATAGAATTAAGTAGCAATCCATGCATAAATGAACTAAGAAGTATCTAAAATCTGGCCAAAAAGCCTAATTAAAATAGTATAATTCTCGGATTATCAACAGCACTTCTAACAACACCTCGATAGCCACTCTAATACCAAGCAAGGAAGCTTCTTCAAAAGCTGTGCCTTCAAAACCTCTAACTCCAACAGAATTGGCTAAGAAGAAAGGAAAGGTTTTTATGGAGGAACTCTCATCTGATACATCTCTTCATTTGTTTTACCTATTGCTGAAACTAGATTTAAAAGCCACATTGTCAAGAAGAAAACTATGAGCGAAGCCAATGTTAGGTTAGAAGATTTTAATGAACTTCATGCCATGATGAAGAAAAGAAAATGGCTAGGAATCATTATAGGCCTGAGTACCCTTGTTCAAGAGTTTCATGTCAATTTTGGCTTAGACAATGCTGACCAAATTCAAATGAGCACAATGATAGTGTCTATGTTAGAGGACATTAGATCTTGTCTACTGAGAATGTTGTTAGGGATGCTCTTGGTCTAAAGAAGAGCAAAAAGAACTTTGACTTGAAGAGTTTAGACTTAGACAAAATTGTGAAGGTTATCACTTGTGACTCTATTGCCAAATGGCCTAGGATTAGTGTTCTATGACCTAGTGTGCTCCACCACTTTACATATAGTTGTTTAAGATATCTTTGACCAATTGGTCACCTTGCATGCACAATTCAACTGTTTGACCAGAACAAGCACAACTTGTTTATGGAATTGCTCAAGGGAAAAAGATTAATTTGGCTGAGTTGATCTTTACTAGTGTTAAGGTGGCAGTGCAATCCACTCATGCTCTACAGATTCTGTGTTTTCTTTCATTAATTTACAAGATTATTTCCACTTACAAGCCCAAAATCTATGAAGTGGACTTGTTCTAAAGATAAAGACTATCACCAAGAAGTCTTTTAGACAGCCTACAAGGAACTTGCCCTCATCTTTCTCAACTAATGAAACAAGGACTAAAACTTGGTAATCCAAGCTTTTTGTTGCAATGTAAGATTTGGAAACTTCAATGGCGACTGTTGTCCAGTATGTGAAGGAAATTCACATTTCCCTTAGTTCTCGAATGGACAAATTGAAGGCTAACTTGTAGAAAAAGCAAAAGATGAAGAAGAAACTTGTTTCCCCTATTCTAACAGAACCTACTAATCGAAATGAGGTGCCTCATACTACTCCAATTGCGCTTGCTATCCCTCCTACTCCTACCATGCCTACTAAGTTTGATGCAACTGTGATACAAGATGAAGAATATATTAGAGTAGGTGCCCTAGAGCCAATCAATTATTGTAGAATTGACTCTTTGTAATAATGTTCATTAATCAATAAAAAGCATTTTATTCTATATTGCGTAAATCACCATTGTATGTATTGATATATGTCCCTAGAATGGTAGAATCGTGACGAGGGTATCAAGTGTTTCAAATCTTGATAGCGAGAACCATATGAGCACATATGGTGGCCATTCTAGAAACGTCCGTAGCCCCAGTATTGTTTTGAAGTGAGGGCACAGACAATATGGTAAGACTATCATAGTGTTGAACAACTCTGTCGAAAGGTAGTGACTGATCTCACTTGTCAAGGTTGTTTGGTGACAACCTGGTGCAACACATGGATGCTTGCTATAGGCAAGTTCATTGGACTGACCCACTAAAGGATTCCATATGGATGCTAACCCTGGTGTCTATGGAACAAATCCTCTAATGAATGGTGGTGCATGTGATCCTTAGACTTGATATCACCGAAGTGCCTTGTGCACCGATTGGTACAGTTTGACACTAGCCCAATGCAGTTCTATTCAGAGCTGTCAATACAGTGGTGATTGGCTGCATCAAGGAGTGTATCAAGACTATGGTGGATCGACAGAGGATTCATCACTCCTGGGTACAGTAGAAGTTATCTCACAGCGTAATTCAATAAATGGCAATGACACTAAAACTGTGGCCACAGTGGGATTGAGTTGTTGCTCTATCCAGTTTATAATTCAGGTCATTGGTCTAGTTATTAAATACATAATATCGAGAGTAACTAAGGTTGACACTATTTCTATGCCTCGGTCTCGTCGAGATAATGTTTGATGAAAGGATTGGAGTGTACGGTAACCATATCATTGACAGGTAGCTGCTTCGCTGAATCGGAATATATTGAGTTGCCATGATGCCTTGCTAGGGGCCAATCTTGGTCTGTGTGTAGTAAGATGATTAATTGGTGTTAATTGCGATACTACACACTGCCGATATGATAAAGAGCCTACGGGTCACACACATAGAAGATAATTTAAGAACTAGTTTATAAGAAGGGCATTTTCATCTTTTTAGGGTATTTTGGTAATTTTACAGTACAATTAAGTTTGCTGAGGTCGTAGCCTTTATTTAATTTTTTAATTAAATTAAATAAGTGAAATTATATTTAAATATGTGTTCGCATATGTTTAAATGAATTATTGTTATTATTAAATGTTAATATATGAAATATATATATTAATTGAATTTAATTAAAATAACAGTAATTATTAAAATTAAAATATCTTAAAGGGGCTGTTTAGATACAAAGGGTGTTTAGGTTGGAGCCTAAGCCTATTCCATGTTGGAATAGGGCAAAGTGTGCACTATATAAGTGCAACACTTTGTGAAAAAATTAGTTCTTTCATTCAATTTTTAGACTAAAAGGTTCCAGGCCCTTCTTCTATCTCACGCCAGTTTGCATTTTTGGTTGAAATCAAAGTTCATTTGATTTTTCATCTTGGTTCTTAAAGGCTAAAGAGGATCTAGCAAATCTCTCATTAGTTCCTTGTGATTATCTTCGTGTGGACTACATCGATTCGATCCTACACTTGGGTCGGTAGCGAAATCTGTTCAGAGACAAACTTGGAGGAGCCTCCAAATGTGCGTATGATTTCTAAACTTTAAATTGATTTTTCTATAGATTCTATTATAATGTATAAACTGTAATTTTTGTGCCCTGATCTTGGTTCTAAGGAACGATCTATAAGGTTTAAAATTTTTTTATTTTCGCTGCCATGTATGATCATTTCCTAAAAGTGGTATCAGAGCCTAGGGTACCAAATTTTACTGTTTTTGTGAATGGTTGATTACATATATTTGATTGATAACATGTTGCCTTCATGAATCTGCACAAAATCTACCATGAAAGCATGTTATTTTGTTAAATCTACAAAATCTGAAAAATCTACTGTTGAATGAATGATTCAATTGATAAATTGGTTTAATAATATGTTGATGAATGTTATATTGGTTGGTTGGTATCCTGGTCGAATGTTTGTGCGTTCGATTTGATTTGGATTCGTGTTATTGCATGAAAAACTATAAAAACGCGAACTGTGCATTTTGAAGTTTAACCGCATCAACGTACTTATTGGAATTATTCACCACGGCGACACAGTTGCTGTCCCAATTTTGTATTTTTCGTGAAGGGACCAAACTACAGTTTTTAATAACCTATAAAGCCAATAATCATTCTACACATATAAGAAGGTAATTAATAATAAACCCACCCAATTCAAAAATGGATTGTTTTTGAAATGTATGCCATGTACTTGTTTGTATATTGCATGGTGCCCAGTACATGAGCCCTATGACCTATGGTGAATGTTTTAAATTATTTTGGGTATGTATGGTTGTAAGTTTTAAAAAAAAATAAGGCCTACGTGTCGTGTCTTTCTCCCCTTCTCGATGTACATTCTTTTCTCATCTCATTCCCCTCGAATGTAAATCGAGGTTTCTAAATTTATTGATATAAAGAATTTTATATACTCTCACTGTAAATTTAGAATGATATTTTTTGTAATGTACTTGAAGACGGATCAAGGAAGAGACGATTGTTAGAGTAGATGCCCTAGAGCCAATCAATTATTGTAGAATTGACTCTTTGTAATAATGTTCATTGATCAATAAAAGGCATTTTATTCTATATCGCGTAAATCATTATTATTGCAATATGTATTGATATATGTCCTTAGAATGGTAGAGCCGTGACGAGGGTATCAAGTGTTTCAAATCTTGATAGTTTCAACATATCACTCAAAGGCCAACCAAACAATAATGAATCAACTCAAAAAGAGCAAAAGAAGAAGCATTAACTACGTACCTCAAATGGGGCGTTACAATTATCATCATCATCATCATCATCAAGATATTTCATGGCATCATAAATATTAAACTTAACAATTTCACCCTCAAATTCCATGGTAAGTATGCCACTATGAACATCTATCTTAGTCTTGGATGTTTTTAAAAAGGGTCTTCCTAACAAAATAGAAGCAGCACCATTTTCCATATCAAGCACATAGAAATCAGTAGAGAAAACTAAATCATAGAATCTCCTCAACTACACCCTTGGGATACGCATTAGATCTATCAGTTAATTAAATCACAACACCAGTTTTATTCAAAGGTCCAAGTTTCAAAGAAGCATATATAGAATATAGCATGACATTGATAGAAGCTCCTAAATCTATCATGGCCTTCTCAAACATAGTGTTACCTATCGTACAAGGGATAGTAAACATACCTGGATCTTTTCACTTCGTTGGAATTTTTCTCTGAATAACTGCAGAAACATTCTCTAGTACTCTCACCTTCTCACACCCTTTAAGTTTCTGTTTCCTCTTAATTGTACACAGTTCTTTCAAGAATTTAGAATAACGAGGTACTTGTTTAATAGCATCTAAAAGTGGAATATTTACCTCGCATCTATGAAAAGTCTCATATAAATCACTGTTCTGCTCATCTTTTCTAGATTCTGGTAAAGCTTGAGGAAAATGAGGTATTGGTTTATAATCGAACAGAGGCGGAAACTTACGCTTAGGAACACCATCATCGTTGGGAATGTTTCCATCTACAATGACGTTTTTCTCCTTTTCTTCCTTCGACGATGCAGGGGCTGCCTTTATTGGAATCTCAACCTCTTTACCACTTCTCAAGACGATTGCACTTACATTTTCTCTTGGATTTACCACTGTTTGAAAAGGTAATTTTCTCAAACTTTATGCCTCTAGCTTACTTATTGCGGTTGCCATCTGGCTCATCTGATTCTCCAAACTTTGAACACTGGCCTTCGTCTCTTGTTGAAATTGCAAAGTATTAGCGGCAACAGACTTAACAATATCTTCTAAAGACATACCAGAATTAAAAGTTTGGCCCAATTGTTGTCTAGGGGGATATGGCTGCTTATATTGCTGGTAGCTTGGGTGGTTTTGAGTTACAGGGTGATTCACTTGTGGATTCTTGATGTGTGTTTCATATACAAGCAAATGTAGCAAGTGTACTAGTCGCACAAGTAATAAAGTGATGAGTGGGTATCTTTCCCATGACGATTGGTGGCTAAGCACTAAGTTTTTCTACTGTTTTCAAGTTGGAGCAATCGAGTTGTTTGGACTGAAGGGAGACAAATTAAACTTAAAAACTAAAACTAAATTTATAAATGTTCAAAACTAAATGATGAAAGCAAAATTTAAGACACAGATAAAATCAATTCAAAACAAATGGGTAGGGTTTTGACTTCATTCGGACTCTCTGGGTTAATCCTAAAGATTATACTAATTCCATATTCACATGCATTGATTGTAAATCGAATTCTCTAAGTTATAAAATATACCTTCTCAGGCTATATTTCCTTACTCTTCCTTATTAAACTTTCGCACCCAACAAAATGAAGACTAAAGGTTCAAAGTTCATTAAGCACAAAGAATCCTAGATTGATTTCATTGATTCTTAAATCTTTCTCTAGCATTTAATACTTCAATGGTGATTACCCAAGAAGCTTAACATGAATTATTTCTCAATCTCATCATGTTCATCACATAAAAACAATAATTTTAGAATAATTACACAATCTAAGCAAAATCATATGAAAATAATAATCATCAATTACTTAACCTATTAGAATCCGAACTACATCAAAACCCTAACCCAAAATAGGTTAGTTCATGGCTAAATCAACAATACCAATAAAAGAAATGAAAAATTCGAAGTTCAACATAATGAAAATAAGAGAAAAGACAAGAAAATCTCTCCAAATGAAGAATCCACTTGTTTAATCTCAACTCTTCACCCTTTGAAATCAAAGTTCGCCCAAAACAAATCTAAGAAAATGTAAAAAGCTGCTCTCTACTCAAAAACGAACTCCCTAACAAAAATGACTAAGTTTCCTTTTTATACTCAACCCAAAAACCTAGAAAAATGCCTAAATGAAACTGTGCGTTTTTGGAATTCGCAGACTTCGCCGCGGCGAAGAAGTGAATTAATCGCTCATACGCAACTCTCTTTGCCGCGGCGAACATTCATGTGGAATTCTAAAATTATAGAATTGCCCTCCGCTTACTTTTTTGCTTGAATCTTCGATCTTCGTCACTCTCCTCGTGGAAACAAACGTCATAGTGCATCCACTCTGCTTCAGAACTGTCCCAACTTCTGAGATCCGCTCACTTCAGAGTCCAAAAACTCCAATTCGCTCCTTATTTGCATAAAATGTCCATATTAGCCTGAAACACAAAATATAAAGAATTAAGTAGCAATTCAGGTCAAAATGAACTAAGAAGTATCTAAAATTCGACTAAAAAGTCTAATAAAAATAGTATAATCCACGGATTATCAAATACCCCCAAACTAAAGACAAGCTCATCCCCGAGCGTAAGGACTCAATGAAAGAAAAAAAACAAAAAACAACCAAAAACACAAAACACAACACAACACAACAAAACTGAAAAATGAACAAACACAACTTAGACTCAAACTCAACATATGAATTGCCTAGAAATTGCACAAGTCTCAAAGGTTGTTGAAAAATTATTAACAGAAAATGTTCAACACTCCAAGAAGTTATAAGCTACATCGACTGTCTTTGTCAATCGGTCCACCGAGTAGGTGATCCCCACTTCAATCCACATTCCAACTTCCCAGATTATTTTATCCAGAAATGAAAAGTTTATCAAATGGTGGCAGACTCCATAAGCCTAAATATCGAACTACTCTCCACTAATGTAGACTAGACATCGCTGAGAATCAACAGGTCTTTACAAGCTTGTAACGTTAGGCTCGGGTAGTGGGTTTCAAGAAAAAGGATAGGATAAACAAAGTAGGAGAACTTGGTTTTCCTCATGCAAACACTAAAAGTCACATCAAACGCCACTTCTTCTCAACCAC
Source organism: Pistacia vera (assembly GCF_008641045.1). Taxonomy (NCBI): domain Eukaryota; kingdom Viridiplantae; phylum Streptophyta; class Magnoliopsida; order Sapindales; family Anacardiaceae; genus Pistacia; species Pistacia vera. The sequence continues at coordinate 561,788 of NW_022196222.1, read as the reverse complement.
CAATCAAAGTGTCTACCATTTTACACCCCTCAAACTTATGCATTCCTTAATTTGATTTTGAATTGAACTAAAGAATTTTTTTTTTTTTTTTTAATAGTAATCATCAAAATGAGGTTAATTACCTCTCCTATTCTTATCGCCCTTCTTACAACCCCCAAACTATTCTTTTAGTGATTCGCACAACTCTTCATTTTCTTTGTGTTTGCATTAAGCTCAAAATTCTCCTTAGGGGTATGATAAAGTGTTTAAGGTATAGGGATTGGACAATTTTTGGCTTGCAAGGAAAATAAGGCAATGATGCTCTCATAAGGCTCAAATGGGTGACTAGGGAAAGATTCATTCACGGGTCAGCTGGAAAGGCTCAAACGTTCTAAAAAAATGCCTAAGTCATTTCCTCAACAATGTCTAATCCTAGAATTTCGCCTCAAGCACTTCTCTTCTAGGTTCTACAGTCCACCAACATTATCAAACTTTACCTAACCACATAAGATGAATCTAAGCATGCTGAAATAAATGAAAATGGTGGCTGAACCACTCAACCAACCTCAATCAAAATTCAGTCAATAAACATAAACTTGAAGCAATGCTTAACATTTTCCAGAAATAATATCCCCACAATCCTAGTCTCATCATGGACTTATGCAATTCATCATTGGCAAAAACAATAAAAACACAAATGTAATTGAAACAAAAATAAAAAAATTTTCAAATTTTTCCTACCCCCAAACTAAAGATGACATTGTCCCCAATGTCACATTATGCATAAATTAGGAATAGAAAACAAAATAAAAAAAACTGCGAGATAGTTCCCTGATTAATCCGTGAAGTTGAGTTCTGCTCAACATTGTGCACACCCAGTCCTCAGCTTTTTCATCCCCCAAATTCTGTAAAAACAATTTAAAACTATGGTGTCCACTATGTCAGAAAATCCACTGACTAATATGAAAGTATTACAACCCTAATCTCATTTTTACATCAACTAGAATTTTAAAAAAAAAAAGAACAACTAAAACAACACACACAATCCCAAACAACAATAGCAACTGAGTTCAATGTTCAAGATAAAAGAAAAACAGAAACAACTAAACAAATAAAAATAACGAAACTAAAACAGGTGCTTAGGTGCTCATTCTTCAGCTTCCTCCTCTTCCTCAGCGTCATCCTCTTCTGAATCGGAGCCCATCCACTCATCTAAATCCCAGTCTTCCCACTGGTGTTCTGAAGTATCAATCTCGACATTGTTGCAGCTGCTAATTTGCAGCTCATGTGTCTTCCTGGCCTGCTTTGGCAGCCACCCGTGACGTCGCTCCATTCTTTTCATCAGACCCATCATTTTCTGCATCATTTCTCTCATTGGGACTGTTGAATCGGATGCGGTGGCCGCTGTTGTTGTTCTCCTTCTCTTGGTGCCTGATCTGGGCCCTGTTTCTGTTTGAGGTGCAAGATGTTTTCGAAAGTAGGCTGTGTCGAGGACTGGGGCAGCATGGATCAGTGGGTCATCAGCATGTACCTCGACCCCCGTATTAGTGCACAAAGTTGTAATGAGTTATGGGAACGAAAAACTGCCTCGCCTAGTTTGGCTGCAAGTTGGATACTCGTCAAGATGATGTGCCCCACGTCCATTCTCTTTCTTGTGGCAATAGAATACAACAAAATTGCCTTATCATATGTCATTGTACTATAGTGCATCTCCGGTATCATCCTAGCTGAAACAAAATACTGCCACAACCGAGCCACTAGTGTTAAACTAGTCCTCTTAATGGTTTTCTTCCCCTTCTTTGAAACATCCCAAGAGGCATCTAGTTTTGCTATGGTTCTAGGAATCTCGTCATCCCTTTTCTGTGTCCTCCTAAACTCCTCATATTCATCCTTGTTAATCTGAGGTAAGGCATAGAAATCATTGATGACCTTGGCCGTAAATACCACATCAGTGCCCCTCACAAAAACAACCCCCTCATCACATTCAGGGAGGTTGGCATAAAACTCTCTCACCAGTGGTTCCACAGCTGCATGTTCGGGTTTATCCCGAAAATTCTCCCATCTTCTACCTTGACTCCACTCATCAGCCTCAGTTGCAGTCAGTCCACGTTCAGGGATAAATCCCTTGTCTTTCCTTTTGACTGCTACCTCATAGTTTTTCCTAGCCTTTTCATTCATAAACCGGTCATCTACTTTCTTTCCTTTTCCCTTGACCTTGGATGGTACCTTGACTTTGAGCGGCGTTTTCTCCTAGACTACACTTCAACTCAAACAATGCAACTCAAAAATTGAACCTAAGTGTCCTACAACAACTAATTCAATCCTGCAAAAATTTACAACACTTCCAAAAATATTCACCTCAACCCCCAAACTACGATTTTTCCAAATTCAACCAAACACTTCAAAATTTAAAAACCCATACTCCTCAAAATCACACAACGCATAATCAACCCTTCCTCAAATAAAATCAAGACTCACAAGCACAAAATTCCACAACTCAACCAACAATCAAAATTCTTAGATCTACAATTCAAAACTCGAAATTTTTAAATAAAAAGCTTAGAGAACATGAAATCTTACCAACAATAAGGAGTATTCGCCACCAATCTAGCCAAAATCAGCCCAGATTGCAAAACCCCAAAATTCTTGAATTCAAAATTTTCGTGAATTTTTCGCAAAGATTGTTGTTGAAATGAGATGTTTTGGTGTTTAGGAGGGTTAAGGAGTGATAAATTTGGTTGAGAAATCACTGGGAAGGCTCTGGATTGAAGTTGAAAAAATTTTGCTCTCAAATGTGTTTGAACAGTTTCATGAAAAATGAAGAAGAAAGGGAGATTTTATAGAAAGCAGACTTCGCCGCGGCAAAATTCATCATTCGAATCTAGGGTTTTTTTAAAACCCAGTCGATGCCACGGCGAAGAGAAATTCTTCGCTGCGGCGAAAAATTACAGGGAGTATTTCGCCTCGACGAAGAACAGTCTTCACCGCGGCGAAAATCCCTTGTTAATAATTTGCCCCACTTGCTTCGCCGCGGGGAAAACACATTCTTCGCCGTGGCAGGAAAATACAGGAGATACTTCGCCGCGGCAAAAATTGGAAAATTTAGTTTTCCACCTTGATTCGCAATGTCACCTTAAACATCCAAAAATACACCAATTAACTTCATAAACAAATCAAACAAAAACTAAACAACTGCAAAACAATCACAAAGATAAATAAATGAAAACACTTGGGTTGCCTCCCAAGGAGCGCTTGTTTATAGTCGAAAGCTCGACTTTCTCAATTCCTCAAGTCGGAATGTCAAGCCAGATCGGGATGGACTTGCAACTCATCACCCCATCAATGTATGGCTTCAATCTCTGTCTATTGACTGTAAAAGTACCCTTTTCGTCATGTGAAACTTCCACCACTCCAGATGGATGAATTCTTGTAACTGTGAATGGTCCGGACCATCTAGACTTAAGTTTTTCGGGGAAAAGCCTAAGCCGAGAATTGAACAATAACACTCTCTGACCCACTTCAAAGTTTTTCTTCCTGATATGCTTGTCATGCCACCTTTTTGTCTTTTCTTTGTAAATTCGAGCATTTTCATATGCTTCAAGATGGAACTCATCCAGTTTATTCAAAGTCAGCATCATTTCCTCCCCAGCAGTTCTTAAGTCCATGTTTAGCTGCTTAACTGCCCAGTATGCCTTATGCTTGAGTTCTACCAGCAAGTGACACGCTTTCCCATAGACCATTCTAAACGGAGACATACCAATTGGAGTCTTAAATGTAGTTTGGTAGGCCCATAATGCATCATCCAATTTCCGTGACCAATCTTTCCTAAATGGATTTACTGTCTTTTCTAAAATTCCCTTCAGTTCTCTGTTCGACAGTTCTACTTACCTGCTGGTCTGTGGATGGTAAGGTGTTGCAACTCTATGTTTTACCCCATACTTTCCCAACAAAGCATCCAATTGCCTATTGCAAAAGTGCGATTCTCCATCGCTAATGATTGCCCTTGGTACTCCAAATCTTGAGAAAATATTCTTTCTCACAAAATTTATCACTACCCCGGCATCATTAGACGGCAATGCAACTGCTTCCACCCACTCCGATATGTAGTCTACTGCCACCAAAATATATGTGTTCCCAAAAGAGTTTGGGAAGGGACCTATGAAGTCGACCCCTCCCCCCCACCACATCAAATAGTTCAACCACAAGGATGTTGTTCAATGGCATCTCATCCCTTTTTGAAATATCACCACTCCGTTGACATTGGTCGCACTCTTGAACCATTCGGAAAGAATCCTTAAAAAGGGTTAGCCAATAAAACCCAGATTGAAGAACCTTGGCTGCTATCCTAGCTCCTTCAAAATGGCCACCCACTTCCCTCTCGTGACAATGTCGTAGAATGCTTTCTATTTTCTCCTCCGGGACACATCTACGTATAATTTGATCAGTACAGTGTCTGTACAAAAATGGCTCTTCCCAAAAGTAATACTTCAAATCTGAGAAGAATTTCCTCTTTTGTTGGAAAGTCATTCCAATTGGAGCACAAGTCATTCCAATTAGGAGCACCCTTGATGACAAATAATTCGCAAAATCTGCATACCATGGTGCTTCATCCACTCTCATCAATTTCTCATCCGAAAATGTTTCGCTAATTGGAATTTCCTTTTCATTTTCCTGGTTTGGTCTCTCAATCCTTGACAAGTGATTTGCCACCACATTTTCTGACCCCTTCTTATCTCGAATTTCTAACTCAAACTCTTGAAGCAATAGGATCCATCTTATCAACTGAGGTTTCACTTCTTGCTTTGCCAATAAGTGCTTGAGTGCCGAATGGTCCGTATAAACGATCACCTTTGCACCTAACAAATATGAACGAAATTTGTCAAAAGCAAAAACCATAGCCAACAATTCTTTTTCAGTGGTGGTGTAATTCAATTGTGCATCAGTGAGTGTTTTGCTAGCATACTGAATTGCATGCAACATTTTGTTTTTCCTCTATCCTAACACTACTCCTAGAGCAAAATCACTAGCATCGCACATCAATTCAAATGGTAGTCCCCAATTGGGAACTACAATAATAGGTGCAGATGCTAAAAGTTTTTTTAGAGTTAGAAAGGCATGCATGCATTCATCATTAAAATCAAAAGCAATATCTTTAATTAACAAATTGCAAAGGGGTTTAGAAATCTTAGAAAAATCCTTGATGAATCGTCTGTAAAACCCCGCATGTCCCAAGAAACTTCGAACTGCTTTAACACTTGATGGTGGTGGTAGCTTCTCAATCACTTCTGTCTTTGCTCGGTCAACTTCTATTCCGTCTTTTGAAATTCTATGACCAAGCACTATTCCCTCCTGGACCATGAAGTGGCATTTCTCCCAATTGAGCACCAAGTTTGTCTCCTTACATCGCTGTAAAACAAGAGAAAGATTAGATAAACAGTTGTCAAAAGATGAACCAAAAACTAAGAAGTCATCCATGAAGACTTCTATAAAACGTTCCACCAAATCTCCAAAGATCGACATCATGCATCTTTGAAATGTGGCTAGTGCATTGCATAACCCAAAGGGCATCCTTCGGTAAGCAAAGGTGCTATATGGACAAGTGAAGGTCGTCTTCTCTTGATCCTTAGGAGCGATGGAAATTTGATTATATCCTGAATACCCATCCAGGAAGTAGTAATAGGCATGCCCTGCCAACCTTTCCAACATCTGATCAATGAAGGGAAGTGGAAAATGATCCTTCCTTGTCACCTCATTCAATTTTCGGTAATCAATGCACACTCTCCAGCCCGTGACCGTCCTAGTTGGTATAAATTCATTACTCTCATTTTTTATCACCGTGATACCTCCCTTATTCGGAACCACTTGTACCGGGCTAACCCATGGACTATCGAAAATATGATAAATTATCCCTGCATCTAGGAGTTTCACCACCTCCTTTCTCACCACTTCCTTCATCGAAGGATTCAATCTTCACTGTGGTTGCACCCTAGGCTTGATATCATCCTCCATGAGTATCTTATGCATGCAGAATGATGGTGAAATGCCTCTAATGTCTGAAATAGTCCATCCAATTGCTAGTTTGTGTTCCCTCAACACCCTTATCAACCGCTCTTCTTCTAATTTACTCAAACTTGAACTAATAATTACTGGGAAGGTCCTTGATTCCCCAAGATATACATATTTGAGGTGGGAAGATAAAGGTTTCAACTCAAGTTGTGGAGGTTCTTCATTTTTTTCCTTTTCCCTTTCTTTTTCAAAATCAAATTCCTCAAATTCTTGATCTTGGCTCTCATCAATCAGTTGAAGTGCTTCCAACAATCTAGCACATTCATTACTCGCCGACTCATCTACCTTTATTGGTTTTTATTTGGCAATACATGCTTCTAGAGGTAATTGTGGGGTGTTCTCTTCAATAGATTCTGCTACTAGTTTATCTACCACATCAACACTAAAACATGAATCCGATTCGGATGGAAACTTCATAGCCTCAAAGACATTGAAAGTTACTGTTTCATCTTGAACTCTCAATAGTAACTTGCCTTCCTGCACATCTATCAGCGCTCTTCCTGGGGCCAAAAATGGTCAGCCCAAAATAAGAGGAATTTCCTTATCCTCTTCCATGTCCAAAACAACAAAATTTGCTAGGAAGATTATTTTATCCAATTTCACCAACACATCTTCCACTATCCCCCTCGGATGTTTTATGGACCTATCTGTAAGTTGCAATGACATGGTCGTTTGCTTCACTTCACCAATTCCCAATCTCCTGAAAACAGAAAAGGGCATTAGATTAATACTAGCACCTAAGTCACATAGAGCACGATCAAAAGTAATATCTCCTATAATGCAGGGAATAGTAAAACTCCCTGGATCTTTGAGTTTCGGAGGTAGCTTCTTTTGGAGAATGGCGCTGCACTCCTATGTGAGCATCACCATTTCCTCATCTTCTAACTTCCTTTTGTTCGATAAAATTTCCTTAAGAAATTTCGCATAGCTCGGCATCTGTTGTAATGCATCTGCAAAAGGAATTTTAATATGCAGTTTTTTAAATATTTCAATAAATTTGGAAAACTGCTTATCCTGATTCTTTTTCTTCAGTCTCTAAGGAAAAGGCACGGGTGGAGTGTGATGTGAAAACTCTGCTAGTATCTCGGGAAATGGCAATTTCTCTTTCCTTTTCTTTTGCCTCTCTTCCCGTTTCTATTCTTCTTCCCTAGAAATAGATGGTTTCTCTTCCGCAACTATTTCTTCATCTACTTCCTCATCAGATTCTTCCTTTTCCTTTGGTAGGTTTTCTTCTTCTCTTGATTTTTTCACCTCTTCCAAAACTGTCCCACTTCTCAAAATTATTGCATTCGCTTGCTCACGTGGGTTAGTCACTGTGTTGCTTGGTAGAGCACCCTGTGGTCTCTCATTTAGCTTTTTGCCAATTGTCCTATCTGTACCTTAAGATTCCGAATGGACGCCCCTTGATTTCTGAAATTTGTCCTCGTCTCATTCATAAAACCTGTGGTTTCTTGCATGATCTTCCCAAACATGTCCTCTAATTTTGTCACTCTTGGGTCTCCTTGTTGGTTGTTCACCCCTGTTTGGTTATTTGGCAATGACCTTTGATTCCATTGACTGTTTTGCTGATTTTTTGGTTTTGATTGCCCCAAGACAGGTTCGGGTGATTCCTCCAACCAAGATTAAATGTGTTGGAGTACGGATTGTTTGGTTGCCTTTGATTTCCAGCCAAGTAGTTAACCTACTCCGATGTTGACGATGCTGAGGCAAACGTGTTCCCTACTTGACATTCATTACTCACATGATTACCTGCACAAAAATCACAAGTTAGTTGAGGAGCTTGAATGGAATTTACCTGCATACTTCCCAACTGTTTCTGAAGTGCTATCAATTGGGCTGAAATGGCTATATGTGCATCAACTTCATAAAGACCCATAGATTTCTTCGGCTGCACCCTCTAATTAGGTCTTTGATAGTTGTTGCTTGCCAAAACCTCAAGCAACTCGTGAGCTTCTTCCGGAGTCTTATTTTGTAATGCTCCTCCCGAGGCTGCATCCACCATAGTTTGCACATTCACTGTTAATCCATTATAAAATGTTTGGACTTGCATCCAAACTGGCAACCCATGATGTGGACACCTTCTCAGTAATTCTTTGTATCTCTCCCAAACTTCATACAAAGATTCTGACTCTTCTTGAATGAATCACGTGATGTCATTTCTCAACTTTGCCGACTTTGCTAGAGGAAAGAACTTGGTTAGAAACTTTTGTGCTAAATCATTCCATGTGGTGATTGCTTCTGTTCGAAGTGCCAGTAACCATCCCATAGCTTTATCTTTTAATGAAAATGGGAATAGTCTCAATCTGATTGCATCATCTAACACTCCGTTAAACTTGAAAGTATCGTAAATCTCCAAGAAATTTGCAATGTGTAGATTTAGATCTTCCTTCAAATCCCCCCTGAACTGAACCGACTGCTAGATCATCTGGATGATTGCCGACTTTATCTCAAACGTGTTGGCTTGGACAACTGGTCTTGTAATGCTCAACCCACTGCCTTCAACTGAGCGAATAAAGAATTCCCTCAGTGTTCTATTCTCAACCATCTCTACAACTATTACTTCTGGTTCAACTGGAGCGTCTCTTTCTCTTCTTTCTTTGCTTAGTCTTCGAGTGGTTCTTTCAATCTCAGGATCAATAGGAACCACTAGCTGACGTCTTGCTCTTCGTATAAACTGCACAGAAAACTAGCAAGAGTAAAATCACACCAAACAAAGAAAAGTAACAAAAATAAAACAAATAACAATTAAGTAAAAATAACACTCCAATCTAGCTAACACAAGAAAATTTTAATGTTAACTCAAAACTCAATACCCGGCAACGGCGCCAAAAACTTGATGCGTGTTTTCATATACAAGCAAATGTAGCAAGTGTACTAGTCGCACAAGTAATAAAGTGATGAGTGAGTATTGTTCCCACGAGGATTAGTGGCTAAGCACTAAGTTTTTCTACTGTTTTCAAGTTAGAGCAATCGAGTTGTTTGGATTGAAGGGAGACAAATTAAACTTAAAAACTAAAACAAAATTTCTAAATGTTCAAAACTAAATGATGAAAGCAAAATTTAAGACATGGATAAAATCAATTCAAAAAAAACGGGTAGGGTTTTGACTTCATTCGAACTCTCTGGGTTAAACCTAAAGATTATACTAATTCCATATTCACATGCATTGATTGTAAATCGAACTCTCTAAGTTATAAAATATACCTTCTCAGGCTATATTTCCTTACTCTTCCCTATTAAACTTTCGCACCCAACAAAATGAAGACTAAAGGTTCAAAGTTCATTAAGCACAAAGAATCCTAGATTGATTTCATTGATTCTTAAATCTATCTTTAGCATTTAATACTACAATAGTGATTACCCAAGAAGCTTAACATGAATTATTTCTCAATCTCATCATGTTCATCACATAAAAACAATAAATTCAAAACAATCACACAATCTAAGCAAAATCATATGAAAATAATAATCATCAATTACTTAACCCATTAGAATCCGAACTACATCAAAACCCTAACCCAAAATAGGTTAGTTCATGGCTAAATCAACAATACCAATAAAAGAAATGAAAAATTTGAAGTTCAACTTAATGAAAATAAGAAAAAAGACAAGAAAATCTCCCCAAATGAAGAATCCACTAGTTTAATCTCAACTCTTCACCCTTTGAAATCAAAGTTCGCCCAAAACAAATCTAAGAAAATGTAAAAAGCTGCTCTCTACTCAAAAACGAACTCCCTAACAAAAATGACTAATTTTCCTTTTTATACTCAACCCAAAAACCTAGGAAAATGCCTAAATGAAATTGTGCAGTTTTGGAATTCGCAGACTTCACCACGGCGAAGAAGTGAATTAATCCCTCGTGCGCAACTCTCTTCGCCGCGGCGAAGAACAAGCTTTTCTGCGGCGAACCTTCATGTGGAATTCTAAAATTACAGAATTACCCTCTGCTTACTTCTTTGCTTGAATCTTCGATCTTCATCACTCTCCTCATGGAAACAAACATCATAGTGCATCCACTCTGCTTCAGAACTGTCCCAACTTCTATGATCCGCTCACTTCAGAGTCCAAAAACTCCAATTCGCTCCTTATTTGCATAAAATGTCCATTTTAGCCTAAAACACAAAATATAAAGAATTAAGTAGCAATTCAGGTCAAAATGAACTAAGAAGTATCTGAAATTCGACTAAAAAGTCTAATAAAAACAGTATAATCCACGGATTATCAATTCCCATAGCTAAGATTAGGGTGATCCCTCAATCCCGAGTTATATGTGCTCGAATAGGGATCATACTTCCTTTGCGATTGTCCAGGAAAACCACCTGCTGCATTCACTTGCTCAATGGGCTTCTTTTGAAGAGTTGGGCACATATTAGTTGGGTGTCCTACTACCGAACAAATCCCACAAGCCTTCACCGTTTGCATATTACCTACAACTATTTAACGAACAAGAGAAGTTAGACTCGAGATTTGTTGTTCAAGGGAGGAAATATTTGCCTCATTATCACGCCTAGATGGAAGGTCAAGCCTAGTGCCAAATTGTCGAGAATTGGCTGCCATATTTGCAATCAAGTTTCTCGCGGCCTCAGGAGTTTAATCCACCAAAACTCCTCCACTAGCAGCATCAATCATGCTCCTATTAGTGTATAAAAGGCTCTCATAGAAATACTGGATAAGTAGCTGCTCACTAATTTGATGATGGGGGTAACTTGCACATAATTTCTTAAAACGTTCCCAATATTCGTGTAAGGACTCTCCGTTGTGCTGCCTTATACCACAAATTTCTTTTCAAATGTTGGCTGCCCTTGAAGCTGGGAAATATTTCTCCAGAAACAACTCTTCATCTCGTTCCATGTGCTAATACTCCCGGAGGGTAGATAACAGAGCCAATCCTTAGTCGAATCCTTCAAAGAAAACAGGAAAGCTCTTAATTTAATTTGCTCTTCATTCACCCCCATAGGTTTCATACTCGTGCAAACCACATGAAGCTCCTTTAAATGCTTGTGAGGATCTTCACCTGCAAGGCCATTAACAGTGGGCAAGAGATGTATTAGTCCAAATTTTAATTCAAAAGTAGTAGTAGTAGCATCTAAAACAGGAAACGTTATGCATAAAGGTGGTTGATTCAAATCAGGGGCAGCAAGCTCTTTCAAAGTTCTATTTCCAGCCATGACTTCCTCCTCTTGTAAATCAGAATTGCTAGCAAATCGGGAATCAAGAACCAAATTGTTTTCCTCAGGATTTCTCCGAGCTTCCCTCCTTAACCTGCGCAAAGTGCTCTCTATTTCTGGGTCGAATGTTAAATCACCAAGATGAGAGGACCTGGTCATAAAACATAGAATGTCATAAAAGAAATAAATGACAAATAATGAAAACCAACCAGAAAATTAAAAAATATATATATATATATATTTTTTTTTTTGTATGACTAGAAACAAAAAAAATGCCAAAAACCCCATCAAAACGTTGTTTTTTGGCCTCAAGAGGGTGGGCTAGATTTCTAGTCTTGCTCAGAATTTTGTTTTCTTCGAAACGGGTACTCGCAGCACTCCTAATTCAACCAAAATTTTCCTTAGGAATAGTACTACTATTTTTTTTTTTTTGAAAAATAAAAAAAACAACAAGAACGAAATAAGAACCAAAAAAAAAAAAAAAAAAAAAAAAATCAACTAGAATCACTCCCCGGCAATAGCGCCAATATCTGGTGTGCTATCGCAGGCAACCAAAATTAAAACCTAAAAAGACA